>NW_025955560.1:0-20780 GCF_022376445.1 Fomitopsis serialis
ATCGACAATCACAGAGTCATGTCCCGTGAGGCAGTCAAATGCTGCAACAAATAGCATTGGTGCTCGTTAGCCGACGTGCTTGAAGTCGCCGATGGTACGTGGTCAGCCGTCGATTGTGTTGGCACCTACTCATGTCAACCGCTGCCTGCAGCATAGGAGTGAAATCGCCTCAAGTACAGCTGCCTCAAGGCGCTCGGGTCGTTGTGAGTGCCGTAAGTTGGGCAGCCTCAAGTCGCAATAGGCGAAGACGCATGGGTCAAGTGCTGCAAACCGAGCTGCCTCTAGTGCGATCTCTTCAAAGTCAAGCGCCGCAAACGGGGCTGCTTCAACGAGGTCGTCGTCAGTCGCCACAAGTATGGCTGCCTCAAATCGCGGCGGGAGAGGACGCAAGGGTCAAGCGTCCCAAACGGACTAACATCAAGGTGGGCCGTCGTCAAACGCTGCAAGATGGCTGCCTCAATGCGGACCATCGTCAAGCGCTGCAAGTTGAGCTGCGTCAACCCCCCAGGCTTCCAAGGGTCAAACGCCGGAAGCGAGGGCTGCGCCAGCATGGGCCGACGTCAAGCGCTGGAAGAGGGGGCTGCTTCAACGGAGGTCATCGTCAAGCGCTGCAAGCGTAGCTGCATGAACTTCAGGAAGGTTGTCCACGCGCAAGACGTCAAGCGCCGCAAGTGTGGCCGCATCAAAAGCCTTCAAGAGGCCCCCGAGGGCGGGCGGACGCTTGCACTTGTGTGGTGTCCGTCCGGGCGCGGACCTTTACGTGGTCCTCGGGATAAGTACCCTCGCGTCGTTCTATGCGAGTGCGAGGGGAAACCAACTCGCGCCAAATCTGTGGGTGCCTTGGGACAGGGCAGGTATGTAGAGCTGGGAAGCGTGTACGTGGCCAGTCAGCGTGTGCATTTGGCATGGTGTCAGTGCTAAAACGAGGTCACATCGCAAGGTAGTTGGACGGGCTCGACGCCATTAGACTAGTAATCTAGTATGTGTGCCAGTGAACCGAATGCCACTCTCGCTTGTCCACCATCACCAACGAACGACCCACCGTACCCTGGCGGAGGTTACATGGGCCATGTACTGTCCGTGATAGGGTCAGTGAGACACATCAAGCCTTGGACATGTTCAAGTTGTCACGGTGTTCACGACATGTCGAGTATTTAGCGCCTTGGCGTGCAAGTTGGTTTGTTGGGCGCCTACCTTGTCTGAGCGTTCAAACATTCAGCGCTGCAACCTTGTTTCAACCAAGCGTCCACGGCTGCGTGCTTCACCTGGTACATCGTCGACTAGTAATCCACTCTCTGTTCTCGAACTATCTTGGTCTACTCATAGCGAGCGAAACTTGAAACCTATCGTCAGTAGTCCCTCAGTGGCCTAGTAGCGCGAGCATGGCGAGAACCTCTGTATCACCCGATCGACCATACGGCTCAGGTCCTCGTTACAGAGATCGCTACGACGACCGAGACGGCCATGACAGACGGAGACGTAGGGAAGATGAACGGCGGAACACACGCGTTGAAGACTACCGGAGGCCAGAGTATGACAGGGATAGCCGCAATCGACGCGACCGAGACGACGAACGCGGAGGTCGCCCCAGGGCGGAACGGGACCGTCCGTCGGACAGAGACAGAGACAGAGACCGACATCGTGAACAGGACAACAACCGTGATGCACGCCCTGGTCCTTCGCGTCGGTCGGCTTCGCCTCGCGCGCGGAACTCGAAGGCCCGGGAACGCTCCCGCTCTGCTTCGAAGCGTGAAGACTCGCCGGAAGACAAGGCTCAACCGAACTTCAACCCTTCAGGACTACTAGCCGCAGCGACAAAGACCGTCAAGCTCGTGGATGGCACCAGCACAGTACTCAAATATCACGAACCTCCCGAGGCGCGCAAACCTACAGTAGGCTGGAGGCTGTACGTCTTTAAGGGGAAGGAGCAAGTGGGTAAGTGTGATTCATCTTTCATTGCACCCATGGTGGACTTATTCCTTCGTCCATGTCAGATGTGCTGCACATCCATAGGCAGAGTGCGTACTTGATTGGCCGAGACCGTGCAGTAGCAGACTTGGCCATCGAACACCCGTCCTGCTCAAAACAACATGCTGTAATCCAATGTACGTTAAAGAATTCCTGTCGGGCTATCCAGTACCGGTCCTCAATTGTCATGCAGTCCGACAGGTTCACGAAAAGAATGAGTTTGGTGATGTCAAGAATGTCGTGAAGTAGGTCTTTGTATGCTGCGTAGTCTCCTGCCGCGCTCATGTAGTCGCACAGGCCCTTCATCATTGACCTAGAGTCAACAAATGGTACTCAGGTCAACGATGAGCAGATACCAGAATCACGATACTACGAGCTCAAGCTTAGTGACGGTGCGTTTTAGATGTCAATGCGCGAACTCTAACTCATGTACGCACTCCTTGTCTTCAGTGATAAAATTCGGCGAATCGCAACGAGAATATGTACTCTTGCACGATGAAGCTACATGAGTGCAAGATCTCTGCCTGTGACGTCACATGCCTCTATGGCTGTAAAAGGTTGATACGCCTGCCTGTGCTCTCAGATAACGGTACTCAGTGCTGGCTCCATCGCATCTTGCCTCCGTTCACGAGGTATGGGCGAAAAATGATGTATATTTCGATCGTACGCTGTATGCACTCCCGTCCGTGCCATTTGGTGATTTTGTATCAAGTGCGCACAACAGACATCAAACAAACTGCGAAGCAGATCGGCTTCAAACGACGTTTTGCACATCTACTAGTGATCAGCACTCGTAAGCAAATCACTTACTTCAGATCGAGTAAAACTGACCGGCATTAGATAGCGAATAAGTGTGATTCAGGCGTAAGCTGGCCGACCGTGTCACCGCTTCCGTCCATCATGCTGGTAATTGACACCGTGTCTATCCAAGCAACCCTCGCGCGGCGTGGTAGGATCATCGATATCGTGATTCTGGGCAAGAAAGCCGGCGCGGGCGACGCTGGTGTGATGCTGGGGCTGAGGCGCCAGTATCGTCAACTCTGTGGCTGCACCTGTCTCTGGGCTCGGTGACTGCGAAGGCAATTGTAGGCATGCAACTTTGGGAGCATTCGGCGGGGCCATCGGTGCCTGCGCCACTAGTCCCGGCGTGGTTGACGACGCCAAATGAGTCGAAGCCTTCCGTGCACGGTCGTGAATGATTTGAGCCCCACTGTGATGATGCGTCTACTCACGTTGCATACCTCTGCAGGTGCTTGAGCGCGGCGCGTTTCCACTGCTGGCAGGAGTGGCAGTGTCTTCAAAAGGCTACTTGATTCGAGAGGCGGCAGTATCTCCGAGCCAACGCCTGCTTGCACAACACCGGCTTGGTTCTCGAGCAACAGTAGAGACTGCGGCGTCTCGCGGTGCATGTCGCCCGCGTCCGATCCCACATCGGACTTTCGGCTGTCACACGCGGCGGACAGAGACCTATAGGTTGAGAGGCACAGGGGAAGTAGAGGTGCGTGTGTGCGTACTTAGTGACTATTGCCTTCGTCTCTACATTGACTGTGGCGCGACAAGCGCCCTGTGCTGAGTCGCAAGACGGACCTGAGGGGAAGGGGGGTTCGTTCGGCATGCTTGAACAAATGTGTCGAGGTGCTACATGTTGCGAACGGGAAGCCGTTTATATCAGGAGGGCCGTACTATCCAAGTGTCGCCACTCAGGTCCACAGAGTGGCACGGCAGGCTCGCGCCTCGACGACACCTCGAAGCAGAACTGATCACTCGTTAGATCTCGGCGGTCACGTTCGATACTGAATACCGACTCGTTCAAAAACCTGCCTCGAGGTGACCATGAGGTGAATACCAGTGCTCCTTCATGCGTCTTTGAGTCTGTTGCCAGATAAGGCAAAGGTATAGAATACCTGGACCATCGGAGTCCAGTGCTGAAAATGGCACAGGATTCATGACTTGTCTTCAAATTCGAAGATCCTCAACGCGTGAACGAGGCACACAACGCCTCGATGAGAGAGACACGGGCTATGTTGCACTGCAATTACCTTACCAACATCTATATATCAATATATCAGTCTATATCTCAGTAATACGAAATACAGCGCATGATATAATGCTAGAATGACTCGTCTGCTGTGAATCTTCCCTGGAGTAGTTGACTGCGATCAAATTTGTATCCATGCAGATGCGAAGTAGTCCGATATGGTGTAACGGCTAACATTACCGCCTTTCACGCGGTAGCTCGGGGTTCGATTCCCCGTATCGGAGTATTTTTGCTACCTTATAGTGTATGACTGTGCTAAACACGATATCTTAACAAGTGCGAAGCACATAGTCAATATCACCGGCAGGGTGTCGTAATATGTGTGGGGAGGCAAAAGCACAATATGACAAGTGCAGAATCCCTGAAGACCTCTGCAATTCCTACAATGTAAGCTCCAGCGATTAACGTCCACTCTGGCGCCGCTTTGACCTAATCCGCTTCCCATTCTGCACTGCTGGGCCATGTCTATGAAGATATTCGTGAAACTGTGTGTTATTGTCACAGTAAGCAGGATGACGTACCCTCGAATCTTCTTCCTGGGTTTTGGTGGGTGCGAGAAGTCAGAGGGGTCCTCTCCTAGGCGGTATTTGCCCATACACCAGAGGACATATCTACAGAGAAAGAAGCCGCAATCCAATCTGTATGCGGAACACGTAGGAAGACTCTGCACACCTTCGGTCCTTGGTTTCCAACCCCGCTTCCTTGAGCCGTATACGATCAAATCTCCAGAGGTCTTCCCATGACTCTGCCGTGACCTTCGTGTCTGCAGACCTTCCGATTGCTTTCAGGAAGTCCTGTGGTGATGCAATGGAGCCTGGAAGATCGAACTGCAGTCAGTGACGGTCTGGACAGGAAAGGGCTTCTCCGGTACCTCTGATCGGAGGCACAGGTCGGAGGGCGGCCTTGTTGACCAGCGTGCGGCAGACGCGAGGGACCCGACAGATGGGCTTGAGCCCTAGCCAGCTGGACATCCTGGTGAGCGGGGGAGACCAAAAGAGAATATGTCGAGTTTGACACGAATGCGGAAACACGAGAGAACGCAAGCAAGCTGGCACAATTTCCACTGCCTCGTATCATCACGTGGCCGCTGTGAGCAGATCGTTATCTTGCCGCAACAGGGACAAATGTCTGGATTCTGCGTATGGCAAGAACGACCACATCGGTGTGACGAACGATTCGCCGCCCTACGGTGACCTCGATGTTGCCAATGATTTTGTTGCCAAACATGCTCGTAACAAATTTACTCAGTGAAGTAGATAACTCTTTGCCAGGGCCGGTATCATGATCAAGCAACTCCGAGACTGCTAGTCTGCAATTCAAGCTTGATGTAATTAAGGAGATGTCCTCGTCTTTCACCACTCGATAAACCATACCATACACCGGTAGGCAAGCCTCCACGTCTTCTGTTGCTACCGCTGTTGCTCGAACGGAAGGATGTCCTTATCATCACGCGATACATATTGTACGTCGAACCCACAGATCCAGGTAGGATGTCTAGAAGACAGGCGCATCTCTCAGGAATAACCGTCTCTCTTCCTTCTGTACCCATCGTGCTACCGAGTTTGCCGCATTCACTATCGCGCTCTTCGGTAAGAGCGGAGAAAGCGCGAGGTAGAGCTCAAACGGCTGCGTGATCTACATGCGATCTGTCAGCTCCGAATTGCAAAGCATCATGTGCAACCTACCCAGCCCATAACGCTCTCTTTCTCTGTGCGTATATACTGCAGCTTCAGGGTGCTGCCTTGACCCGATTTCGCGTGAATGTGATCGTACAACGCCTCGTAGAGTGTAATGAGTCTGTAGGTTGGGATGAATCAGCTCGAGCGAACACAGTGCATCGCCGACAGGAATCTTACTTACCTCCGCTTCTCGTTCAAATCATCGTACGGATCCTCATATAGCGGCAATGTCACCTGTACATGCGACCTAGACTTGTAAACAAAGTGACGAAGACCTGGTATGCCGAGGTCTGCCACCGAGTACTCTGTGTCGCCGCGGTCGATGGCGTCTGAAAGCGCTTGCAACAGCCCGTCTTGTGTCAGACGCTGCAAGCGAAGGTCAATGCCGAGAACAAATGCACTGTGATGTGACGCTTACCCGAGAGACAGTGTCGCACCAGTTTCTGACGGCCTCAAAGTCGGCACTACCACTGACGCAGACTAAACCAATCTCAGGCGCAGCCTTCTCGAGGACGCTCGCTCTGTCGCTCTTGCTGGCAGTCTCCGAGTTCTGGCCACCTTCGCTGATCAAGTCGCTGCTCTGGCTGCTGGGCGATGTTGTAGGAAACGACGGGGTTACCGGTGTCTTGTCCGCGTCCCTCCTCAGAAACATGACGTAGGCGTTCACGAACGCAGACGAGTTGAACTTGGGCAAGCAGATCGGTAGCCATGAAGCAGATGCAGAGGAGTTGATGATAGATGGAGCGTAGACAGTGTTCACCAGGACGTGCAAGTCTGTTGTGCTGGATCAGAAGATGTTGGATCAATTTAGGGGCGAGTCATACCTGACGGATGAATAGAGTGTTTCTTGGGCCTGACTAGCGTGATGATACGTTCCTGGGCGATCAAGAGCATGTACAAGATGTCCTATTGCATCGTGAGCACAAAGAACACAGAAAGATGGAGGCTGCGTTCTACCTTAATCTTAGACGTTGGTACGAGTACGTCAGCGACACTCTTGCGAAGCATAGGTTCGACCTTGAGGCATTGCAAAGAGGACGTCGCCATGGCTAGGTCCCATTCTAATCGCGACAACAACGAGTAGAGGAATGGCTCAGCACCGCTCAGGAGACGGCGCAAATCGAAGTTCGTCCGACGCTCGAACATACGGCGAAGTTGCTCAGCAGACACGACACTGAGGATTTGCAGGTGCAGGTATTCAAGATGGAAGCGCGTCTTGCTTCTCCAACATTAGCGCAGCACTGAGTTTGCCACTGGGGCCACTCACCACAGACTCAGGCTCGCCCCATGAGGACACACATACATAATAGAGTGGAGACCGCAGGAGGAAGGTTATGCGCGTCTTCCCAGCGTTGATGCAACGGATCTTGTCCCCGTCATCGAGAAAGACGGATATAAGGGCTTGCATAATTCCTATCGTGGACGTCAGCCCGTCAGACTCGTCCTGATCTCGGCGACTTAGAGGCGAGCAATCAATATACGGGGTGACCTGTGGTTGCGAATCGCATCACCTGATGAAAACCGGCTTCCCGGCCTCGGTGAGAACGAAGTACTGTCTAGGAGGATACGTGTCCGCTGTGAAGCACAACTCAGCGATGTCACAGTTATCTCTCGGGAAACGCATGTACCTGCGGAATGAGATAATTCGCGAAGGTCAACCTCCTTGCCTTTGCCATGACGGCTACGACTACGCCTCTGAAGGTCTTCGACATGTCAATGCATGCGCTCCGGGGGGCGGACGTTACTTACCGCCGAAGGACTCCTTCCTGCTCAATGTACGTCTCAATTGGTCCCGTAGTCGCTGTTTTGAGTTCTCCTCTGTGGGACGAGTCGCAGTTCGTCCGCTCACACTGCTTTGATCACTAGCGATCGTTACTACCTCGGCCTCTGGAGTTGTTACAAGCATTTCGGGAGTGGGTGCCTCGAGGTTCAGAAAGGATGATGCTGAGCTCGAAGCACCCTCGTGCGGGCCATGTGCCAGTATATCTATAGGAGCTAGATCCAAGACTGGGGTAGGCACAGTCGAAGTGCTGCCATGGCTATAGACCCTCGAAGAAATGAGCGGTGCTGGTCGGACAGACGGTGGGGTCAGGCGCGAGAGGCCGGGTATTGGCGTTCCCACCCGCGAGGGGGTCCTCGAGCGCGGCGTGCCCGGCCCAGACATGTTGTGTACGGGTGTACGGGGCGGCTAGAATAGCAGTGCTGTGCCAGGCGTGGCTTGCTACGAGCTGAGGGTAATGATCATGGGTGGTAGCGAGCAAGCAGCGAGTATGGCGAGACGCCCAGAGCACAGACTCGTTCTTCACCGCCACCACCGTACCACCATGCAACCATCTCCTCGTACTCCTCAAGCTGCCGTCGCCGGACATGACAGTCCCGCCGTCGTCGTCTCTTGAACGCGGGGAGCCATGGTTCGACGACGGCAACATCGTCTTGCTCGCCGACGCGTCCAATGTCGCGTTCAAGGTCCATCGCGGCATGCTGGCTCGGCACTCGGAGATCTTCCAGTCGATGTTCGAGCTGCCGCCTCCGACGCAAGCAGACGTGGACCGAGTCGACGGCTGCCAGCTTGTCAGGATGTATGATCTACCAGAGGAGCTCAGCAGCCTGATCAAAGCCTTGTACGACGGCGCGTGAGTCGTGTGCTTGTTTCGCGGCGATGTCCAGAAGTTGACGGCGTGTCTCAGGTCGTTTCAGGATGGTAGCGTTGAAGACTTCTTCTACGTCGTGGGCATCTTGCGCCTTTCAACCAAATACTTCATCGCGCATCTCCGCACACAGGCTATACGCTTCCTCGCCCAGACGTGGAGTTACACATTGCGCGGGCATGACCACATGGTGGAACAAGCCATTCGGGCACCTCTCGTCAATGGCACGACCTATCCATACGTCCATCCCCTGCATGTCCTCAATCTGGCTAGGGAATCTCATGCCACCGTCCTGATTCCCTCCGCCTTGTATTTCCTCTCCCTCTACCCTCTCCCCGATATCCTGCGCTGCGACCACCCGAAGTTGCTAGTCGAGCATCCATCACGTCCATCATCTGAGCTGTCGGCTCAAGACATGAAGGACTATACCCTCATGTTTCAGCATAGGATCGACACACTCCTCAACTTCACACGCGGCGTCTGCAGTCAACAGGAGCAATGCAGTACATGTGAAAGAGAACGAGGTGTATGCACGAAGGCCTTTCGGCGGCTCGCGCTAAACCTGTCGTATGCATGGATGCTCAGGACGGGGCCGCTGCACTTCATGGTCCAGGCAGTGGACCAACTCGATAACGACTCTACCGTTTGCACGCCCTGTCGAAAAGCCTTTCGCGACAAGGTCTTCGAGGCGAGACAGAAGGCGTGGGACGAACTTCCTGGGGTTGTCGGTCTGCCGAGCTGGGAAGAGCTGCAGACGGTCGACCTCGGCACGAGCGATGATCGCGGGCCCAACGGCGGGGCGACGTCACCTGCCAGCAGGCCAGATACACGGAGAGAGGGGAAGAGGTAGCATAAGTTACTCATTTCCATTGGTCGACGCGATCCGTTTTTGCTCTCCATGGAACACCAGTGGTTGCTCGTTATGGGAGTTTGTCTATCGAAGTGTAACTCTGTATTAATACAACGCATATCATTTTCAGACACTGCCACTGCCACCCAGCTTCTTGCCCCATAGCTGTTTACCCTGAATCCACACCGCAAGCCGGTTTCGCATATCTCCTAGGCACCACCACTTTTCGATGATGTCCAAGGTAAGTTGCGTTGGATGCGGACCTTCGAAGAAATCGAGAGGCCCAATACCAGAGCTTGATTTGGAATCGAAGAGTTGGACTGTGGAGACGGTCTCAATGTACGTGCAACGCTTCGAGGCTGAAGAGGCTTACTACACTGGACATCGAAGGGTGCTCCGACAGCAAATGCGCCGGTACCGGCTGGCAGGTCTAATGCAATTGCGCCACCACGAGTAGCGAGATACAGTGCCTCTTTCCAGTCAATGGCAAGGGACCCTCCATCGTATCCTTGCCGATCCTCAGCGACGGCTATGATCCTGTCTCCTTCACGCATCCGCGAGACTGTCACAGCCTGTCGCATACACCCCATGATGTCGATGTCATACCCACCGGCGATGTCAGTTCCCAGTCCGACTTTTGCGCCAACATTAAGTGCCTCCCGTAGACGGAACGGCCTCGCGGAGAAGTACGCGTTGGAAAGTGGACAATGCGCGATTGCTGCGCCGGATTTTGCGACGTTGACTAACGAGGGTGAGTCGAGGAATGTACAATGTGCTTGGACGGTGCGTGGTGTGAGCAGACGGGACTGTGTTCGCAGTGTTATCATACGCGGCCCAGCAGGAGGCTATGCAGACTCTTTACTTGCGCGAATATCTCCACATCGGACTTGCCGCGTTCTCGACGGACGTAGTCCACTTGATCGTGGGCCTCTGCCATATGACTCTGGACACGAAGGTTCTTCGCAGAGGCGAGTTCGCCCAGGCTTCGCAACAAAGCATCCGAGCACGTAGGTACAAAGCGAGGCGTGAGGACAGGTTCCACCAGGCGTTCGTGTACAGGCAGATGCGCGACCATGCCATGACATGAGCCGACGAACGAAATCACCGACGAAAGAGCTCCTGAGACGGATGGCTCGACGTATGTTGGGCGCGAGGACATGTCCATGGAGAGTTTGCCCACAAACGCTCTGATCCCTGCTCGCTGCATCACTCTCGCGAGGATGAGACTGCGATGCATGCGTATGGTGAGTCTGAACGCATGGCCGTAAGAACGGAACAGCCGCTCACTTTGTGTCGACTTTGATCGTTCCGAACAGCAGAACAGCTCCAGTGCCATTCTCTATCAGTCTTTCTGTCAGTCGCGTATAAACACGTTCTGCCAGTATTGGATCGGCATCCAAGCTTTCTTCCGCCTTGAAAGCGTACTCGTTTAGCCATTCCATCAGGGGGAGATGGAGGCCTGTCCCTTGGTAGAGAAACTGTGGTGCATGCAAATGCAAGTCACAGAAAGTCGGCACGAGGAAGGTGCCTCGTTCTAGCACGATCGGAGGTTCCGACGCATCGTTCAGGATTTCCTGAGATTCTTGGGTATGCGCGGCTTCCAGATGCTCTATGAAGCCTGTGGGACCGACGACTGACAGAAGCGATGCAGACAGTGAGCCATTCAGATGTGTATGCATAGTGACTAAGGTAACCGACGTACCGAGTACTTGATCATGTAGGACCAGAAGCTCTCCGAGACGAGGACAATGCACAAGGTCTCCCCTGATGATCATCGTCTTGGCTGCACAAAATAGAAACGTGGAGCCTCCAGAGTATCGATATCATGCCATCAAGTACATACAATGCGTGTGCACTTGCGGCGCGGCGGAGACATGCGCGCCTCCACCACGCCCCTGTGGCGGGAGCGCGGGACCCAAAGCCATTCAAGTTGGCAACTGCATTTCGCGCATAGACAGTTGCGTAGGCTGTCTCTTCAGCCAAATGTCGATAGCACCAACCTTCGTGGCCGCATGGCAAGTTCAGAGACCCGACAGAGACCAATATCATCATCATGATACTCACCACTGGTCCTCTGAATCGGAACTTCCTCACGTTGGTAGAACATTATATTGTACTGGTATTCAGCTACCATGCCCGTTTAGCTCAGTGGTAGAGCGCGCCACTCGTAGGAGCCCTGTACGGCTTCCCGAACCGAAATGGTGAGGTCGGTTGTTCAATCCAGCCAATGGGCAATGTTTTTGAAAGTTTTCTTTTTGCCGCTGTCCACCCACATGCGAGTCAGCAACTGTTGGCAGTAAGTGACACCCCAGGGGTAGACATGGCTCATGGCCTTATAATGCTACATACTCAGGGTATACAATTCAAGATGCATCAGCTCCTGCTCAACTTCCACATACCATTGGTCACAGTTACCAATCCCTCCCGCCTTGCTGCTTCCATGAATGCCCCGAGTTGCTCAATAGTCCGATCATAGGCCGGTGCAAATTTCAACATTGTTTGTATCCGGTCAAGAGGCAGTGCTCCCAAGTTCGTGAGCATGCCTTCGATGAACTGGAGGTAGCATTGCATGAATTTCCACATGCCAAGAACAGAGACAAATTCCATACCTTCCAAAAGACCTTCATCTGCTCTGCTTGCTGCTGGTCCACTGTCAAGGTAGCCGGCATTTCTTCTATCATCCGAGCTGCAATATCATTAGAAAATGGCAATATGCAGTGAAGATGAGCCTACCTGGCCTGGGCAGTGCTGCAGAAGCCTCATCTTGAGCCACCTCCAGCAGCTTGTACTGATTCAGCACTTCCTCCTTTAGGACCCCCATGTCAACCCATGTTGTGAGTGCCTTCAGGGTCGCCGGCCTATCCACCGTACCCACACGGGCGATCAGTTCGTCCACCGTCCATGTATCTATAGAAAGGAAGACTCAGAGCCGACACGAAGAATGGCCAATGATGGACGCACCCTTCTCGGAGAACAGCTCGATGAACGCGGCCTCCAATGGTGGGACGTCGGCAGGAATTGTGCGATCTTGGAGCTCAATTTCAAGGTGAATCGTACCCAGGTGAGGGAGCCAGCGCAACTTCTTGTCTTGCTTGAATGCATGGAACTCTCGAGCATAGTTGTCTTGAATTCTACGAATTCACATGAATGCATGTTCAACGCGGAGGATTTCTGGCGGCGTACTCCTTGAACTGTCCAGGCATGATAAACTTGCCGGCCTGCAATGGCGGCCAGAAATGTCGCGAGATGATGGTCGGATGGAGAATCATCTGTACGAGATTTGATTCTCAGCATGAGCCATATTACGAGATAATTCTGCATCCTGACGTTCTTCTGGGACTGCACATGCTGGTCTGTCCGCTTGGATTCGGTCATGTCCCGTAGCATGACCTCGCACACTTGCAGGGCGGCCTCGCCGAATCGGATCTTTAGGATCTCGATATTCCGCCGCTGCAACCATCAACGGTATGCATAAGACCATGAGTAGCATCGCAAAAGATCGATTCGCGCACCTCACGGTCGAAATTTCCATCTGTGATTGCGAGAAGCCGCTGGGCGAGCAGCACCTGCAGCTCGCGCACAAACAAGTCTTTCGAATCGTAAATGCTGACGAGCGTGCTGATGACGTCGCTCGGCTTGTTCGCGCGGAAGTCTGTCTATATGTTTCAACGAATGTTGGGGGCGCATGAATACACATTGTTTCACCAGGTCCTGCATCGATCGGCTCGGGTTCCCAGCTAGGGTCCGTATAATCTTCGACTTGCATCTGCTGCAGCGGTTGAATCGGTTCATTTTCATCCACGAGGGAGTCGCCGCTCTCGCCGTCACCGACAAGACTCGCAACAATGCAGCGGATTGTATCGGGTCGCCCTCTGTACAGTCCGATACATGTGAGCAGGCAACACATCAGCTTGAAGCGGTATGTCTTACCTCAGATAACGGCGAATAGGATCCGCGACCTTGAACAACAGTACGCCAGGAGGGTCAACCAGGCGAAGACAGCGGATGATCGAGACGTATTGCATGAGTATGTCCTTGGTGTCTGCACCAGGATGAAGGAGACGTTTTTTGTTACTGTCCATTACAGGTCGGCATCAGACCACTGAGCATGCAACACAAGTATACTCACGCTTTCCGCAGCGTCTGCACGAGTTGCGAACGCTGGTCCACACGTTGTAGACACTCCTACGAGCAGTCAGAGATGTACCAGCTACCATACTTGCATAGGAGTACTCACTTTGAGGTCTTCGAGGGCGGGCTGGGAATCTGGAAAATCTATGATGATGTCAAAGATTTCCTTCGTGCTTCAGCATGACTTTATCAACGAGGGGCAGCAAAATAATAGGCACACTAACGGCGACTCACCGAAGGTCGCTCAATGTTTTGCATACGTGAAAATCAAATCTCGAGCCGACTCCCTGTAGCATTGATCGCGCTTCCTCCGCTATTGGGAAGATTTAGATGATTTCATGCTCACTGCGAAAGTGAAAACTACCGACCTGACCTTGCGCCTCTTGCATACGGCATGACCATCCACGGCACAATCTTGTTGGTCATCCATTCTCTGAGAGGCTGCAGCATTCTCTCGCTCCACCGTCTTGTACATGTTTCCAAGATGTGTGCTTCGATGTGTTCATAACACACACTCGATATGAGAGACTCGTGGCGGTCAAGTAAGCCCAGCTGTTCGAACGCATTCCAAAGCGAGAGGTCGGGTCGTGGGTGAGGTACTGGAGACTGCAGCGCGGGTGGCGTCGGCGGCAGCCAAGCTGGTGCAGTGGAGGACTGCGCAAGATCAAACGTAGCGTTGACGAGCTGCTTAAAGCCGCGGGAGAAAGAGGGTGGGAGAGTAGAGTAGACATGAGTCTGAAACGTAAGGGTGTATGCGGATAAAATTGTATGGCCTAGTCTGTGGGAGCGCATCAGAGCGAAGGATACACTATGGTAGTATGCCGAAAATCTGCTCACTCACTCGGATATGGGCACCCATGCTGTGTACCATTCTATTAGGCGGTAGATCAGACACGCAATATGGCGAATATCCTCTGTTCCCTGTTTGCTGTCAGGACCATTAGCGCGTTCAAAAGGCCCAGCAAGCCCACCTCATATTGAAGCATGAATTGTTGTACGTCATGGGAAATGAGATGCTGCTGTTTGCGCATGTCCTCTGATACCAGACGTGAGAACCAACATCAGAGGCGAGAAGATCACGCACCGAGGAAATTCTCGAGCAATAGGGGAAGCATCTTGGACCTGCTCAAGGTCTCAACTGCTACCCTCACTTCAGCCATATCTACGCGCCATACGTTAGCGGAAGCATGGCCCACAGAGCGCGTTGGACCTACCCCATTCCTTGTTTGCCCTGGGATCACTGAGATCGCGCGGGTGCAGGAAGTCTGTCGCAAGTGTCCACGCCTTGCCGTATCATTGGTTTCAGCAAGCAACTGTATGGGGTTCCAACCACACCTCGCTGAATCCAAGCAAGCCCACGATGCCCTCCCGGTCTCGGTTGAGACGGGCGAAGGAGTTGTGCCATTTGCCCGCTATTTGGCGCTGGAGAGCCTCTGTCGCCATTGTAAAGTCACAGAAATGGACAGGTGCTATACAGTGGCATCTAATCGCTGTCCTGAAGAGTGTCAGTTCAGAGACTGCGGCGCGAAGGAGTGGCGGGACGCGTCGTGGTGGCGGTAAGCAAGCAAGTCGCGTCTCATCACGTGCTACGCGTCTTTCCCCACATATCGTCTTCTGAGATCTCCAGATCGGCGCGCGCTTCTCGTTCTCCCAATCGCCATGTGCATGATGTCCAACGCAAGTGAGCAACAGACGGACGGATCCGCGACGTTTGCCTTCAAGGCGGTGGACGGAATAAACCTCTTGATGGACGTGTATTCCCCATCCTGTCATCACCTATCACACACGGCAGACGGTTGCAGCTGTCCAATCGTAGTCTACTTCCACGGTGGTGGCTTGACCGTTGGCAACAGGGTCAGCTGGTTTCCGCACTGGCTCTATAGTACGTATTGCACTTCGCTGTGTAGACGTATAGCTCTGTAGATTATGTGTGTGAATGTCGTCTGACTTCTCTATGAAGGGCGAATGACCGCCGCAGGGTGTGCATTCGCTTCCGTCGAATACCGCCTTGCACCGCCTTCTACCGGACATGACATCCTAACGGATGTTCAAGACGCTTTTCACTTTGTATCGCGCGAACTTAATGGCCATCTCTTGCAAAGAAACAACGGTCACAATGCCGAAATCACTACTCCTATATTCCAGATCGACCCGGGACGCATTGCTGTCGTCGGAACAAGTTCTGGAGGACTATGCGCATATCTCGCTGCAATGCACGCGGTGCCGAGCCCAAAGGTCATCCTCTCTATGTACGGTATGGGCGGCGATATGCTGGTAGGTCCATAAAAGTTCGTGCACCAGGTCCATTGACCAACGACGCGGCAGACAACCCACTACTTCATGCCAAAGCAAGAAGTCTTCTTTCGCGGGCGCGAACTTCTTGACCCGGCGCGCTTCTCTGAGTATTTGTACCCCGCCTGTCGCCGTCTACCTCCCACTGCAAACTCTCCGTTAGCTTATCATCCACCTTCCTCGCGAACGCCGGGCTATCCTGCTAATCCACGTATGCAGCTCGCGCGCTTATACTTCCAGCTAGGCACCTTCCTGGACTATTACACGGGCCACCATGAACCGAGCCTTAGTGCTGCCCTGCAAGGAGCCGCCAACACACCCTCACACTCCGGGCGAGAATTGGACGCCGATGTGTTGATGTCTCTTATTCCAAGCGATCTGCTCCACTTGTTCCCGCAGTATTCCATATCGAAATCGACAACGGGACTTCGCCGCTGGCCTGCGACCTTCCTGGTACATGGCACAGCTGACACGGCTATCCGCGCGGACGAGTCTCGCAACCTTCACGCCATTTTACGGCGCGCAGACGTGGATGTTACGCTCCGATTGGTCGAAGGGGAGGAACACTCTTTCGACTATGTGCAGGATGCCGAGGGGTTGTTCGGTGGGGAAGGAGGATTATTTGGCGAAGCCTCCGACTTCCTCCTTCGCCATCTGGGTGTCACAGGGGCTCAACCGTGATTACTCTTTAACAGAGCAGTAGAGGATATCCGCACGCGCATCCGAGCCATACAAAGACACAGAGTTGCATGCACGTAATATATCCGCTGACTCCTCATCAATGTCTATCATAGCTTCTCCTTCGTCTCCTTGTTATCCCTTGCCGCCTCCTGATGCACCGGGTTCTCGAGAGCTTGAGCCTGGTGTTCGTCCTCGAGTACTGGAATTTCAGCCCCATTCAGGATCGGAGACTGTGAATTCCCCTCAGTCTCTGGCGAGGCCTTGTCTGAGACCTCGCCAAGCACTGCGTTCAACCTCTCAGTAATCTCTTCCACATCTTCCTCGAGTTGCTTCTCTTCTTCCGCCACAGTCGGTCCAGGGCCTTTCTCCGGTAGTCCCTCCTCGCCGAAGTCGTCCAGGCTGTGTTCTGTCTCTTTCCACGCCGCCTCTAGTTCGTCGCCCCAGCCCAGCTCCTTGCAGAGGTCGCGCACTACCTCGTCACATCTGCCTAGACAGATGACGTCGTCTGATCGATTCCCAAAGTCACCCACTGGGTCGAGATTGATCAAGACGCGCGGGCAGTGAGCTGGGACAAGAGAAGCGAGGGAGGCGAAAGGCTGGACTGTGAGCGAGGTGCCGATCACGAAGAGTAGATCAGCGTTGCGGAGGTTCGGGACCGATTGGTGGAAGAGCTGAGGGAGCTGTGAAGAATTATACGTTAGTACCTTAAAGCAAGCGTATTACTAGAACCTTGACTGCTTACTGCTTCTCCGAAGAAGACAATATCCGGCTTCACTAAGCCGTCGCACTCTGGACATCTCGCAATCTCGCCTGTCTTGAGGGCCTGTCGCATCTTCTCGCCGTCGTATTCGGTGCTGCACTCGATACAGTGCTGACTAGCGAAACTCCCATGGGCCTCAACGATCTTGTTCCCTGGGACGCCGGCGCGCCGCTCCAGAGTATCGATGTTCTGTGTGAAGCATGTATGTAGAAACTTGTGGTCGTTGAGAAGGCGGACGAAAGAGTGCGTCGCCGTGGGCCGGAAGCGTCCGGGAAGCAAATCATGAGCGAGCGTATAGACTGAAAGAAAGGCGTTCGAGTCAGGCTTTCGGAGGATTTTGCCCAAGGCCGTAGCTTACAGGCTCTGGGATTGTCGCGGAAGTAGTTAATCTCAAAAACGGCTTCCGGATGAGGGAGGTTGAGGCGAGCAAGATTTGCCTGCCAGACATTGAGTCATGCCTATTTTCTCAGATTGCAAGACTTACATAGAGACCTATACAAGGGTCAGTGACATACCACCGAAAAGCATGACATCATTGCATACCTGTCTCTGGCGACCTGAAGTCGGGAATACCAGCCGATGTGCTGATACCTGCCAACACAGACGTACGCACGACAATGAGGATCGCGCTTCCTGCCTACACCCTGTAGACTACTCACCCGCTCCGAGCTGGCCAGGAAGCACCGAAGTGAGCAGACATATTCCAAGGACGTCATAACCGCTTCATGAGCGCTGGTAAATCGATCGCTCACCATCGTGAACACGTTCTTACACGCGGACGATTTCATGTACTTCGCTACCGAGGCCAGATCCCTGGCCTCAAGCACCTCGGGTGGACCTTCATACTTTGACTGCTCAGCACCCATAGTCGACGAACGTGGTAGTCAGACAGAAGATAGCAAGCGTTGCGGGAGACGCTACAATTGCACAGGCGGTGGAGCAATCGGAGCAAGCCCCCGAAGTGGAAAGTGTGTCGAAGTAATTGAGTTGAGTGAGTGGGAAAGATGTGCGTACCCGTGCTCTCGATCTTCTGGTCCTACGTCCCCGCTGCGCACGAGTCATGCTTAGGCAGTGCTAGTGGTCGACAGTGTTGCCGTCAAGGATCTCGATCAACAAACAGTCCATACCAATACCGGTGGCATGATATCAAGATTCCACGGGTCGGACGGTCTATATCCTGCCATGGCGCGCGAGCTTGGCGCACATCCTCGGCTATCCGTCATGTCCGCAAGCTTACACATAGTTTGCTATCCTCAAGATTTACTAAGAGGGCTCAAGAACAATTAAGTAGCGTATCAGCTCTTCCTCTTGGGAGGCTGCCAATCCTTCAGCCACTCCGTCACAAACTCGATCATCTCCAGATGGATCTTCTCGATCTCTGGTGGCTCAGCTGAGAGATCGCGCAAGCCGTACTCGTCGTAGTGATGAACACCTCCTGCAGATACGAAGATCCGCGTCAGTCATTGCGCTCACATAGGATGAGTTCACGTGCAACTCACCGGGGATAACCTTGTAGGGACGGAGGATTGTATCTGCGCGGAGAGGAGCTTCGTCCGCATGAGGAGTGTCAGGTCTCCATGGGTCGACTGCACGGTGCGAATCAGGATATCTACGTGCAACACGACCCGCAGTCAACTTGAGGTGAATGCTCACCTTCGCCGTCAATGATTGCCAGTCTGTCCGCAGCGATGTAATAGTCGCCGAGAATATTCACAGCGGTTATATTCGGCATAGAAGGCACAATGAAGTGCTCGCCCGGTGTGTAAGCCTACCGCGAAGGGTCAAATTGTGAGTACGCTCTCTTCAACCTGGTAGATTCACAAACCTGCTTGCAAGTCTTGGCCTCGTAGTCCACAGTAAGCCGGCGTGAGACGATGCTCGGAATCTCCGGTGGGGGAGCGTTCTATCCGATCTGGTGTGATGAGTTTGGTGCGGTGCATGAAAGTGACCAGTGTACTGACGAAGAAATATCCCCACTGAGTACAGACTTGGAATTGCCAGAGTCTCCACGTCGCGTCGAGGGATGTATCTTGGAAGGCAGAGTCGTCGTAAGTGCCGAAGCACTAAGTCGTACGTAAGCAATACGATCTAGCATTCAAGTGTATGGCCAACCTCATCAACCGATGTGCCCTCAGGGCAACGAGACACGTAGTTCTGGATAACATAACATTACAACGAGCATGTAGTCATAGTCGATATTTGCGCACCTCCTTGATGAATTGCGCATAGTTGTAAACCACCTTCGGTACGTTCAAGCCTCCTGGTAGTGCAATCATTTGAGTCTCGACATTGTATCCGATCACCTCATGCGCTGTGAGGTCTCCACTTCCGAGCGGCTTACTAAGAGCAGCGCAGAACTCCTCAAAGCCCGTGCTGCCGACGCTCGGGTCCCACACCTTCGCCTGCCAGTAGCCCATGGGGCTCTATCACAAAGAGAATATTTCAGTCAGTCCTCAACATGCCTGGCCGAGAACATGCTTCATGAACTGACCGACAACAGCGAAACAAAGTCCTCATCATGCTCGAGTTCTTTGAGGCCGAAGAGCTGCTTCAACGCAATGCGCAGGTGTGGGATGGAGAGCACGGTGTCGATGAACTCGACGGAGTGCACGAGATTGGCGGAGCACTCTGGTTCGGCGGCGCGCCGAATTATATCCATGTACCGCCAGTTTTCGAAATCCGCGTGCGTAACACCTGGATTGCAATGAGGCGCCGTTGAATGATACAACCCGGTTAGAGCAACAGACGCACCACTGGAGGCAATCGCGCCATATACGAGATCCGGATAGAGAATCTTCATGTGCGCCGCACGCGCACCGGCATAAGACCCTGTCAGAGTGCGCGGTCAGTTCCGAAATGGGTACGGCTTCCGGCCGCGGACTTACTCCGTAGTAAATCCAAGGGTGACTAGGGGCAGTGAGGTCCTCGTCAACCCCAGGAACTTTACATTGGCATGAAGTAGGCGGAATCAGCGGCCGATTGTTCATTATTAAGCCATCTGGAAGAGTCAATCAGACGTTGAAAGGTGGTATGGCAGAGTCGCCCAGTACCTCAGGGAGTCTGTCGTGAAGTTCTCCACGGGCACGGAGTTCCCTGAGTTTATGTTAATCCATAGAACGTCTGGCACCGTAAGTCACGGATTCGCACCATAGTAGCTACGTTGCTTGTGAGTGTCAATGAAGCACTACAGAAGCTAAAGATTGCATACCGGTGTTCCAATACAACGCCTACACCACCTGTGGCTCTAGCAAGTATCTCGACGATGCCAGTGTCCAAGAACGGGATTCGGTCCTCCCCTGATGTCTCTCCGCCATCGAGGACAATGACTGGGGCGGCAGTGCCTGGCTTGTAGTGCCGAGTGTTAATCCAGTAGCGCTGGCCAAAGGTGTGAGAACTGTTCGAAAAGTGGTCAAGAGGCTGAGTGAAATAGTGCTCCGGAAACTCCTGGTTCGGCGCTGCAGATAAAGGGAGCTGTCCGGACGTCTGGGAGTCTATAGAGTGATCTACAAGGAGCTTTTTGGCTGTGCTTCTCCCTTGCTACATCCAGCTTCCATAGATTGATACCCTGCGGACCGAATGCGCGAAAGGAGCTTGAATCCGGAAATGCGGCAGAGACAGAGGCCAAGGAGGCGGCAGCAAGCACGATAAAGCACCGCATTGCAACAGCAATAACCCGGGTCAACAGCAAGCCTGGATGAGGCGGGCAACAAGCGACAACGACTCGACAATCACG
>NW_025955561.1:0-20692 GCF_022376445.1 Fomitopsis serialis
GAAAGACGTCTATCATCCTGTCCCTGCTACCGAAGCTGCCGAAAGACTACCGCGTCGTCTTACTTAAAAACGAGTTCGGCGATGTCGAAGGTACTGTAGCGAACTGCTGTGCTCGGTGGGAATATTCAAGTGAGCTGTCGAACAGTTGACAGTCAACTTGCGAAGCAATCTAGTCTAGCCGCTGTTAGCGAAATTCTGAACGGATGTATGTGAGCGCGAGTCGATGCACGAACGCGGTTCTGAAAGCTCATCCCCGTATAGGTGCTGTGTCTTGGTTGGGCAAATGAAGACTGCCTTGTTGGAGATCAAAGGTATTACGATTCAATGATCCCAAAGTCGAGATCTCACTTGTTCCACCATAGAGAAATACCGGCCAGACAGGATTATCATCGAGTGCTCGTGAGTGTAGTTCAATGCAGGTGAAAGCCACCTGCCAATCTCAGTATCCGTTTTCCAGAGGCTCCGCATTCCCGCTACTCTGGCTTTCCAGATCCGCGAGCTCGAACGAGAGACGGAGTACGATCTACGGCTCGACGCGATAGTCACGGTGATCGACGCCGAGAACTTCACGGCTACGAAGATACCTCTCCGACAGCGAAGATGCAGGCGAGCTACACAGACGTCATCCTCATCGTAAGCCCCTCAAACTATCCCTTCTGCGCTTTGTAAAGCTCACCGACCACACCGTGCGCGCAGAACAAATGGAACACATATCCGACCGCGCGCTGGACATCCTCATTGACCACCTGAATACACTGAATGACTTGACGCCCAAAGTCCGCTGTGAAGGCCGCGCGGGCGTCGACCCCAACCTCATATTTGGGCTCGACTCCAAGCTCTTTCTTGTAGAAGCCGAGCACCCCCACGCAAATCATCACGACGAGGTGGAGACGGTCACTGTCTTCAAGGGCGGGAAGCCGCCCCACTCCGCAGGCCACAATCACGAACATGGTCATGGTGCATCGTGTGATTGCTCCGCAACCGCCTCCCTCACGAAAACGGGTGATGCGCCTCCCGCGGCCGAGGTGGTCGACGCAGTCAACGGGGAGACATTGTCTAGTGCACTCAGTGGCCTCTCAAAGGAGACGATCTGGCGAGTCAAGGGCTTCGTACGGACGGCAGAAGGCATCCGCATACTGAACTGGGCGTTCGGGCGATTCGACCTCAGTCCGACCTCCGCGGATGGGCTCGGAGATCGGGGCTCCGTGCTGCTGACCGTCATGGGCGAAAGAGGAGAGGTTAAGCGGGCCGCACGCAAATTCGCGGAGAAGCTTGGGGCGAGCATAGCTTGAATAGACATACTACCGTGGCATCCGGCTATATTTGATATTGAGACCCTGGTGAGTGGTGTTTAGTACAGGTTTAGCATGTAGTTCCGCGTTCAAGTTGGATTTCTGCATCTTATGTTGATCAGCCGGTCATGTCCCTGTGTGGTGCTTTTTTGATTCCCTTTGGAGTACGAGTACGTTGAAGCCTCCCAGTCAAAGCCTGCGCGGATTGAAACGGACGTAAGCGTAGTTCTAATACCTGAATTATGAGGAAAGAATTGTACTACTTTCCCCTCGCCCTTGCCATGAGGATCAAATTCAAGTGGACCCAGTGTCGTAATCTCGTTTGCGTTCTCTTTGCTTTCCTCGCGTGTCGCTCTTTGGGACGCACGATTCGCGGCTGAAGACGTCGCGGTCTCGTGATGTACGTCTTGTTGACTTGGTCCGAGTGACAGTACTAGTCTCTTCTTCTGCACATCCGGACTCCCACTTACTGTCGTATCAGATCCCGCTATCCTATCTCCAGAAAAGCGGGGATGCCTCCCCAGGGTAAAGCGAAGCGAGTCGAGTGTACCTGCCTTGAGAAATGCCGAGGGAGCAAGTCCGTTGCACCAAGCACGTTCAGTTTACACAAGATCTACCGCGAGCGCGAAAACCCGCTGCCCAGCTTCGAAGAGTTCGCGCAAGCCTGGCATGCTGCTCGCGCCGCTGAAAACCCTCACGAAGGACGTTCCGTCCAAGTTCCATTGCACCGTACAGCAGACGAAGCCACGCTTCAAGACGGTGTAACACCGCCCTCTTCGAAGAGGGTACGCCGTAACACTGAGGAGGACATCGAGAGGCATGCGAGGGACAGCACTGGAGTGCCCCAGTCGGTATGTATAGCTCAGCTTAGGTGACGATAGATACAGAACTTAGAATACGGCTCATAGGCTGTTCTCGATTGTGAACTGGGAGGACCGACTCCGGGCAGGGCAGGGACCAGCGAATCCGAGGTGGGGACTACAGTGTGCTCATGCTAAAACATAATTGCTTATTGTCATGCAGTCTCTCGCCGTGTCTGGCCGCGCGGATGGTGCCCGCGCAACCGGGAGCACGAATGTACCACACATTCTCGAGCCTGGGTATCGTGCGTATCGTGCGCGCCTAGAGGAAACCGCGAACAGGCGGACAGCCCGCTCGCCAACAAATCGTATAAGTGGAGATAGGAGCCCGGAGATACAGGATACGCACGAGGAAGCAGAACGCGCTGGCATCATGCAAGACGTACAGCTGGACCACCCTGGAGTGGGAAATATGGATGGGAAACCGGATGATGCAGACCTCGACGAGCCAGAAGAGTACGCCGCCCCATCAGATGACCTCCGTCACAGTCTTGCTTTCATCGACGGTCTCAACTCCGCGACACATGCAAACGGCCCTCTGGATGAGGACATGGTTGAGCGTCTGCGCAACCACATTGACAACGCAGACATTCTCTACTCGTTGCAGATCTACATGGTCCTTCAAAATGAACCACAGGGCACATACACCGCGATTCGTGAGGTACTCAACAGCCGTTATCCTCAGGACAAGATGTTGTCGCTGTACGAGGTCGAGAAGAAGATTGCTGAGCTGACCAGCACTGTAGGCTAGTATTCAAAGAGCCTCACACACGATACGTGATAGAGTAGGTTCGAACAGCAAGCCACCATTCCGAACCCACATGCTGTATCATGGATACACTATTCGTCGTCATACAGCGATCTCTCAGAGCATTGCAACTACAGAAAATATGATACCTCAGAAACCCATATCCGACAGTCTAATTAACACAAGGGAGAGAAAGGGCCGTGAGCACAGCAGCATCGGGCGGTAGTTGTTTGATATTACAGCGTACACGTCTACCTCATCATGTCTCCGAGCACTGCGCAAGCGTCCGTACCCGACGGGAGTGTCAAAGCAGTCTCAGAGAAGGTCCTCTCGCCGCCATTCCCGGCGGGCTGGCTCTGCAGGCTCGTCCGCCTTGACCACGAGCGCGGGCCCCGCCTCGAGAATGATGTCCTCGTCCGGATCGCTGTCCGAGAAGTCGTCCTCGTCGTCGAGGCTAATGAGCTTCGCGTCCTTGCCCTTGCCGGCGCCCACGGTGGGACCCTGCTCGAGAATGACGTCGCTCGCGTCGTCGCGGTACTGCTCCGCGATGCTCTCCGCGTCCGCCTCGACGTCGACGACGGTCGCGAGCTCGCGCTTAAAGAAGTACCGCAGCCCGACGGGGATCATCACGCCCACGACGACCGCCGCGAGCATGAAGAAGTTCTTCCACGAGATGAGGTGGAAGTCGTCCGCGGACGTCATCTCGTCCAGGCTCCCGCCGATCGTCGTGTGGATGACGGTCACCCCGAGGATGCCCAGCCACGTGCTCACCCAGAACGGCGCGATCCCGATCCCGAGGTGCGGGCAGAGCACGTTCACGACCCAGTGCGGCGGCAGCGGCGCGATCCGGAGCACGATGAGGTACGAGATGAGGTTCTCGCGCTGTGCGCTGATCTTCTCCGACCACACGTCCGCCCGCGCCCTGTACTTTGGCATGGTGAGAAGCGCGGGCCCGAGCGCCGCGCTGATCAGGTAGCAGAGCGTAGCGCCACACGCTACGCATGTGCACGCCAGCAGGATCGCCCGCGGCACGCCCCACACAGCGCCGCCCAGGATGGATAGGTACATCGACCCGGGGAGCGAGAACGCTTGCAGGCTGTGGGGCGGTCAGTGTCGGTCGGTAGGATCAGAGCGGTCGTACGCACAACAGGTAGGTCGTAACGTAGCAGACGACAATGCGGTAGGGGTAGATATCGCGGTACTTCTTAAGTAGGGTGTTCAGTGCCTGCAGCTGGGCGAACGACTTCGGGATGCGAAGGTCCGAGCGGTCCTCCCTGCGCGATGTCAGCGTCCGCTCGCAGCCCAGATTGAGCGCAACTCACTCGTCCAGAGTCGGCAGCGCAAGCCACAGTGTTCCGCCGAGGAACAGCGTGCTGACGACAAATATGGCGGCCATCTTGAGCGTGGCATTGAAGAGGATGCGCTTGCTCGAGGGCCCGGCGGGTGGTGTCGCACCATACTGGGCAGGCTCGTCGGTGTGCGAAAGGAGCGACGTGCGCGCAGACGGCGATGGGGGGTCGTGCACCGTCGCGAGCGAGTATGCTGATCTGTTGTCCTGCAGATGTCGGTGCAGGTCTGTCATGGCGGCGGGGTCGAGTGAGGGTGAGAGCAAAGCGGGCGTCGGCGGCTGGAGGAGCAGAGCGGAGTTGTCTCGTCCGTGAGAACCACGGCTATTCCGGGTTACCCTTCTGACCATGGCCATCGACTTGAAGTCTGCGAACGTAGTCGCCCGATGTGTACGATCCTGGCCTCGTCATGAAAACTATCCGAGTGTTAACACTGATGAGGATGCTTGCGGGTGGGCTTTCCTGCCGAATGGATCCGGACTCGAAGAGTAGCTGCTGATGCAGTGAGATGCAGTGGCCGGGCGCTCCGTTGCCATGTACACTTTTCATGAGCCAAACTGGGTACGCTGACCACCTGGTCTGAACAGGAAATCGGTGGTTCTCATGACAAGAATGGCTCATAAGCCCTACCCGGCTGCCACCAAAAGGCCAAAGCATTAACAGGCATTAACTAAACGTCGGGGCTGGCTGTGAGCGCATGTGAGCAGCGAAGAGCACTTGCCTAATTTGTACCAATTCCCTTTTAAGGAAATTGCCCTCGAGGTATCGCGGCATGCAGTGCAAGGTCCTGCAAGGTCATTGCCATTGTGTAACAAATCGTAGTCTCCGAGTTCGTTGCTGAGTTTGCCACTGTAGCATAGGTTCAACGATGTGATATTGTATGACCAGATGTCTAGAAATGCGAGATCCTCTATGTTGGTAAGCGATCAGTTGAGTGTTGTGCACAATGCAATCAATTGGACGTTGGACTTACGTCCGATCCATCCATTGATCCAATCCTCTACAATATTGTACATAATTTACCGCTGCGTGTGGGGATAATAAGACAACGTAGCAACTAAACCATGACGAAATGATACTCACATCGATATACTTGAATCACCGAGTGCTCGACTGACAGTGTTTGCCAGTGGCTATATGCGTCTTGACTAGGCTACGGAAGACATGCACACAGCTCTATGTGAGTGTTACAGATGTTACCAGCTCTTATCATAGCCTCACCAAGGTTGCTATGATAATCTCTCCGTCCGACAATCTAGCTATTTGCACAGGCCGCATTTGTAATGCTGTCTCCACCTTCACTTGGCCAGACTAAATAATTCCAATAGTACTGCTTCAAAAAAACCGAATTCACCAGGAGGTTACTACGAGAGAGGAGCACTTCGATGTGAAAGGTCTGGAGACGCGTTGCGCGACTTGTGTACCGCGTTATATGCACTCACGTGATCGAGTTTCTGATCGGCGCCCCGCTGACATACTGTATCGGGCCGGGATCTCGGCCGGACATGGTACTCGGTCAGTCGAGTGCCGCAGGCTCAATTCCCAGTCTTACGACAAGTTACGCATACCAGTCGACTCTCACAAACCTCCTCTACCTGCTGATATGTTTTTCTTGTGATTAACTTTAGGAATGAGCCCAAGGTGGTCGACTGACCGAGTACCTTGTCCGGCCGAGATCCCGGCCCGATACAGTAAGGTGATTCCTCGGCACTTGCCGAAATGTAGAGTCGCTCGCATAAACTCTAAATTTCGGTATACACACCATCAACAAGCCTTCGCCCTCAGGTGCGTCTACCGCTGTATCCGCAGAGACATCCGCTCACAATCATATCTAGTCACCTTCTGACTCTCCAGGACAGCAAGGATGAGTTACGTCGCTAAGGGTGAGAAGGAATACGACGCTACCGGCGCCCCCGTGCCCGCCGCCAAAATCCACAAGATCCGCATCACGCTCACGAGCAGCAATGTCAAGAACTTGGAGAAGTGTACGTCGTATTCTGTACCTTTTCAGAGGTGCGGGACTCACAGGGCATAACAGTCTCTGCGGACCTCATCAACCGGGCCAAGGACAAGCAGCTCCGCGTGAAGGGCCCCGTCCGCCTCCCCACAAAGTGCCTCAAGATCACCACCCGCAAGACTGTAAGTGGGATCAGGCCGTACTCTTGTTCTGTCGTCTCACATAATTTTAGCCTTGCGGTGAGGGTTCGAAGACCTGGGACCGCTACGAGCTCAAGGTTCACAAGCGCCTCATCGACCTGCACTCCTCCAGCGAGATCGTCAAGCAGATCGTAAGTCTGTCTCTTCTTCAGGCAGATGTTTGACTTCTGACTTCGCATGCTAGACGAGCATCAGCCTGGAGCCCGGTGTCGAGGTCGAGGTCACTATCTCGGCTTGAGATGTATGCCTGCTGACGATGTATCGCTATGTTGTATGTTACCTGCGTCAACAATGCTATGACCGTCCCACTGCGCACTCGATCCCAAAAGAACGTTTGAGACCAAAACATAATGCATCGAGAGCTGGGTATACGTACAGCACATGCCAGCAAGTACAGATATGGATATTATCATCTACGCTACCGTCCGAGTGTATGTGGGTATCTACATGTGTAAACTTGTCAGTAATGAGCGAATTCCGTGAACGGGCTAACGTAACATGTCTAGAGACGAGAGGCATTACATAACACTAGATGTAGATCGCGTACGAACCAATGACTGGCCGGTGGTCGCTGCGGCCCTCCAGGCGGCGCATGGCCGCATCGTCGAGCGACCGATAGTCAAGGCACACAACGGTCCCCCGCCGTGGCGGAGGCTGCTCAGGTGAAACCGGACTGTCCGGCCTGCTGATCATCGGCATCGAGCCCTCTCGGTGCAAGAACGCCGGAAGGAACCCAAACCAGCGAGAGCTCGGGCTCGTCACGGCCGCAGGCGGAGAGGTCAGCACAGCCGAATGCTCAGTCGCGAGGACGTCGGGTGTCCAACGGTCCTGCATCGGCGGCGGCATCGTCTGCGACTGCGTCAGGGGCACCGACGTCGGTGTTACGCCCTCAAAGCTCAGGCGACGCGGAAGGGGTGGCATAGGCTCACTGGGCGAGCGGAGCGTGGTAAGCGTAGGCAGGGTATCCACGGACTTGGGCCTCGACATGCGCGGGCCACGGTGAGGCTGCAACCGATTGAATTTCCGTGGTTCACGATTGCCGCCCGGTGATGCCAGAGGAGACGGTGGTAGCCTCGTCGCCGAGTTGTTCAATGGACCTAGGACGGCGGAAAGTATTGAGGAGGCGGAATCGCGCCGGCTGCGGATGGGTCGGAGGACTTGAAATATGTTGGAGACACGGTTTCGGGGTGGCTGCAGGGGCGGGAGGGTCTCCTCCAACTCGGGCTCTACCGTAGACTTCCAGAGGATACGGTCACACCTTTAAAGGTAGTCAGACTCAGCTTAGGATGAGCCCAATTGTCCACACTTACCAGCTGGGCACCCGCTGCTTGTGAGATGAATCGTAAACACCCTTGCCATCGTCCGGGAGCTCCAGTCCCTGTGCTCCGTCCAACATATTTGTCGAACTTGCACGATCGTCCATGATTGAGCGAGGAGCGCTCTGGGACCGACGGCCGTTAGGCTCAGGGGCAGGACTGTTTCTCACAGACTCTACTTTCGGTCTGGGAATACTCTCTACATCAGTGTAACGACAGGAATGCGCGGCGAATAATGCACACCGTTTCCTCCGCTTCGTAGGTATATGGCTCATGAATTCCGTCTTGGCTGGGGACACCATCGCAACCCACTTCGCCTTCATAGCATGGAGAGAGAGCCGTTGAATGACCTTTCCCGACTTCGTCTTTGTCTCCGTAGCAAAGAACAAGTCATCCTCTTCCATGTCCTGTGCCTCGTCGCCCTGGCTGTGGGTTGTGTATTTCGAACGCGCGGATGTGAACGTTGACGAGACCACGGACGCCGCATCCTGCTCAGGCTCTGGTTCTTGCACTTGCTCGGGCTCATTCGCAATGTTGTCGTCAAGCGTGTCGCGCGCGCCGGTAAGAATTTCACCCTCCTTCTCTGTGACGTGAGTGAGGATCTTCTGGTGTCCGGGTATGGGCGTTGAGGGCATGAACGGGCTTGCAAAGGGCTTGGACGAGCTCCGGCGACGCCTCATCGTGCGCATGACGTCGAACTTGAAGGTTGGTGGAAAGGCGATGGGCGCTTCGTGGAAGCCGACGAATGCTCGGCCAGCATCCATGATCTTGCGCAGCTGGTCGAATGCGAGGGCTTGAGCGTATTCTGTCCACATGTACAGAGTAGGTGAATGAGGATATGTTTTTATGTATATCGTGCATGCTATGCATACCTTTGCGTGAGATGAGCCAGTCTGCGTGAAGGCGGGTGATGTCAAGCCGGAAGTTGAGATCACCACATAGGAACGTGTAGTCGAACTTGTCCGTAATGTCTTGTCGGACGGTGTCAGAGCTGTTACCAATAAGTTCTGACGTTGTACTCACCCTCTGACATGATCCGCGGATCATCCGGCGAGAGGAAGTCATCCACATCCAATTCCGCCTAATGCAGATACGCGACTTGTAAATGGGGTGATGCATACAAGATGTCAGAGTCGGCGCCCACCTTGATCTTAGCGAAGTCGGCGATTCTGTGCTGAACCTTGCCTTCATGAGCTGGGAAGGCAGCGTATTCAGAACCCAGTGGGAAAACACGTGCCCTGACCACTTACCTGCCAAGTGGGCGTTGATAAATAGGAGGGTGGTCCCAGCGATGTTCACGCTTATACCCACACCGCCCTTGTTCCCCACTCTTCCGCCGATGAGACCAGTAGTGACCGCATCCTTCGAAGAACCTATTCACAAGCGTCATCCGTTCTGCTCAGACTGGGGTCGATGCACAGGGACTCACCTCGGACGAGATGCTTGACGTTCACATTGACGTAGATCGCGAGGTAGAGACCCATCATCCTCTCCTTGATGAGGAGCTCATACGGGGCCGTTGCAGGTTGCATATGCCCAGCCTCCCCTGCCACGTTTATTGACTTCGCATCCGAGTTGCCGGGCGTGTCAGCCCGGGGCAATGGGGAATCGCATACTTCCGGCAAGGACTTCGTGCTCCGATGGGGTATTGTCTTGTTGCTGTACCAGCCGTCCAGCGTGAGTGACCAGGGAGACGAGTGTAGCAAGCTCTTGTGGTGCGAGATCTCTACCGAGCCTTTGGCTGATGACGGTTCGATGATTTCCTCGGTCTCTACTGCGGCGGGCATGGCAAAGGACAGCTGGGGAGTGGTTGGTTCAGTGAGTGCGGGAACGCGACTGCTGCCGTGCTCTGACTCGGCATCCTTCTGATCGTGCTCAACACCCTTTTTGCTCTCCTTGTCCTTTCCCTTGTCTTTGTCCTTCTCGACGACGACGAGGTCTTTGAGCTTGAAACCCGCACCAAGGCCAAGCGGCAATCCTAAATACAGTGAGCTGTATGTCGACACGAATCGAATTCGACATGCTCTTACCTGTAGCAGTCGGGCATTCCTGTCCGGCACTGAAGAGAGATCACATCAGCAGCATTACACAGGTATAGGGGACATCCATACACGACTACAATATGATAAGGATGGCGCGCATCCGCGGGCAAGGTCGTCAGACCTGAAGGATCTTGCACCTGCGTCGTTGTTGAGGCTTGGTCAAGTAGCGACCCAAGCAGCTCAGTCAGGTCGCCCTGGCATGACATTGTCTAGGGTGGAGTGTACATCGGAATAATGTCTGCTCACCTTTGGTACACTCTCGTGCATGTTCCATGTCACAATCCTCACCTTCAGGAACGGTCTAGACGGGGGCGGGGCAGGTGGGACCGGCGAGGTTGGCTGCTGTGCTTGTCTCGGAGAGGTCAATGCTGGGCCTGGAAACAACGCATGAAGGCGTGCGACAACATTTCCATGGCCTGCGACGATCACCACAACGTTAGTCGCGACAGCAGTGCATGAGCGTGGCTTCCGGCATACCTGCGCGTGTATGACGACCTGACTCTGCCATGACTGCCGCTTATCTCGCGCGATGCTTTCCAATAGCCACAGTAGACAAGATATTGCATGCAAGTCCTATTTGCCCTCGTATGAGCACCGAGCAATGACGATGCAAGGCGAGCTGAAGCCGCGCGCGACCCGAAGCTATCGTGCCGACCGGTCAGATGGAACCTAGCAGTTCGTGGATCTTCCAGCCTCGTCGTTACAGGCTGAGAAAGTAGGAAGGATGGAAGGAATTAATGGCGTTAAGAGCATGAACTTGAGTATGCAATAGTACTTGAGGCGTGGACCGTGCTGAACGGCATGCCGGGCGCGTCGTAGCACTCACGTGATATCACTGGCGACTACATGAGCGGCAAATATATGCGCACTCACTTCCAAGCCTATGTTGTGCTACTCTATGCTAATACGCATTCAACCGCAATATACTACGTAGCGAGGGACGGAGCTGCAGGACATTCCGCAGGTGCGTTAATGAAACGAATCTATGAGGTAACATGCGCGCTCTACTTGCGACAACGTTTAGGTAAACATGCAGCCCAACGCGGCGTTATCCAGGCAGGTTTTGCTTTTGTCCCCTGCAGAAATGGATCATCACGTCTTCAGTGGCTCTTGAGTTGCTGTTCGATGATTTCGGATGATCTTATCCAGACTGCGGGCGTTTGTACGGGTCGTACGAAGACTCGGATGCCGAGCCTGACGTAGTCTGCAAGGCATACGGAGAGAATGAGCTCTGGTCGGCTGGACGATGACCCTCTGTGAGGTTGAAGTCGTTGAAGGATCGGATTATCGGTACGCTCTATCTCTGTTATCTCTGGATCAACCCTCTAGCATTGACAGTTTGTTGACCGCTTCTTCCGAGGTACATGTGCGGAACATGTGCGCCGGCCTTCTCGCACAGGTAAATACGGCGTCCGGTGTCGCGTGCTGGCACTTGAAACCGGTCGACGCCGACAACACCCAAGAGCGCCGCCCAGAAGGCTCCGGATGTACAGAGCTTCTGCACAAGCTGATTCTCTATACCCGGCAGTCAGACTTCAGTGAGCCCTTTCAAGCACTATGCGATGTGATCAACATGCCCCGCTGTTCTGCCTTTGTCGGTATGCAGTTTGCCTTCGGAGACTTTCAGCGCTCCGACTGCTGGAATCGACCGCTCTGCACAAGTAGCTTGCGAGGGAACATCCTCGCACGGCCGTTCCGATAACCTTCCCCGATTCTAAGGGCCCAATGCCGTGCCGCAAGGTTGGTCCCTACCTTCGGCGAGGTGCCATCTCGCTCATGCGACCCCCCCCCCCCCAAAAGTCCGCAACACACAGCCCTACAGTTTTAGGTATCCTGGTCCCAGACACACGGTCCGTAGATACTTGGGGATGAGAGGCCCCGAATTACTGGACCGAGGATAAGGACGAAGAAACATATTTATACAATACAGGTAAGCTCGAGTCGGTATCTCCCTGTTCCTCATCCCCCAACCAGCTCCAGGATGGGCAATAATCTGGGCAACACTCTTTACTACCAGGGAGATGAAGAGGAGTCGTTTGCGGGCTGGATGGAGGCGGCGGGAATCATTCCGCCCAAGGGAAGCAACGGCGCGGGGGACCCCGCAGCGGCACCCGGCAAGGAGGGGTCACCAAGCACCGTTCGTCCTGCTCTGAGTCTCACAACTACTCAGCGACAAAGAACTTCGTCCCAGCTTAGCGGCATCTCGGATCTGCGGAGGTTGCGCTCATTACCCTGCGCTCCGGCACGCGTGTCTACGAGCACGGGCAACCACGCTCACTTGGAACCAGGCTCACAACATGGTCGCCCGAATTCGATGCGGCAATCGTCGCTGGACTCCGATGCAGAGGTGCCCCCGGCAGAGGTCCCCTCATCAAGCCTCTCCACCATCGTTGATAGCCCGATATCAACGACATCGAAGTTATCGTCGCATGATACCAACACCTCCCCTGACGACGTCAGTCCCTCGACGACGCTTTATACTGGTCCTACCATCCTTCCCTTTGACCCGTACGAGGGACGATCCGACACTGATTCCGACAGCGACTACATCCCCGGGAGATGGGTACCACTTTCGTCTGAGAGGACGGGTGATGGGTCGAGGCCAGCGTCACACCAACAACTGCGCCAGCAATTATCTGCGACCTCAGTGCGAGGTGGTGCTACTACCCCTTCCGAAACGGAAGTGGTCGTACCACCTCGTCCTCAGGTTGTTGTTTATCAGGGTGACGTCGACCATGACATTGACCCTCAACATCTTCGGCGCCCATCATCCACACCTGCATCTAGTATGCAACCCAAGATGATCCCTCCGCCTCCAAATCCATATTCGCCTCAAGGGTATGCTTCACAGCATCACGCGAATGCTTTCACAGTGCCTATGACAGCGCGTTACTCAGCCATCGCGCCGGACGCTACCCCGTTTCCGCTTCCAGAACCAGGCTCAGGCATGGCTGCTGTTTCCGGGGCTTATGTCGCTACTTCCCATCCATACATTGGACCGGGTGGGGGTGCTTCACCCAACGGCTATCTGTATCCCAATGGAGCCGTTGCTACTGGCTTTGCTATAGGAACACCTTATCAGCCGTTCCTACCCTCGCGCCGTACCACATGGGTGCCGCAACCTACTACGTCCCCACAACCACATGATGTGTATGCAGACGAAGAAAGTCTGGCCTCGTTGCGTGCTGTGCATGCATACAGAGGTTCGCAGAGTCGTATGATGAATTTTGATCCTCACTGGGATGATGCGGAGCTCCTCACGGAGATGCGCAAGACATACGACAAACTTCGCTCGTGGCGGAGGTGGTGCTCGCTCAAGAACGTACGGTCTGTCACGATGATCTCAGTAAGCAGGAGTCTCGGTGTGCCATGTCATAGACTCTGACTCTTTCATACGCAGATTCAGAGCAGGGACAAGTTCGTCTATCCTCAGCGAATTGGTCCAGCCAGAGTCAGTTCACGGCAACATATGCGGTTCCGGTTCTTCCTCAATCACCCGGAGAAGCTGCGAGGGAGTCGGGACTTGATGGGGCAACTCATGTCGCGACCTGGCGTCGGCATTGAGTTTGTCGAGCGCTGGCAAGCAAAACGGCTGACATTCGCCGTCATCGGACTGGTCTTCCTCTCGCTGATAGTCTCTTTGACCTATGCATGGATTACAAGAGACGTGTCCACTGCATTCAGCATCGGGTGTATGTGCATCAGATGCATGTTCTTGACGCAAGAACTGATTTTGGGTTTTGCTAGCATATATGACCTCCGCCTTTTCGGTCATCGTGGTGCTGGTCGGGATACTGGGTCTCGTGGACCTTTGAGGCGGATAGTTCTACGTTAATCCTTTAATTCTTATCTGTACATTATCCTACGACGCTACAAACAGTGCAGGTCGTTGCGTGACGGCTGATGTGTACGTATGTGCAACAGTTGGCGGGGTTATCACGAAACAGCAGCGGACACTTATCAGACGCTACACTTGAGCAGGGGGTAGTCTCGCCGCAAGCTATAAGACCGTCCACGTCGTGCGGAGTTTGTGTCGAACCCAGAGCAGAGGGGACTTTGTCGAAATCGCACTGTGGTGCGCTACAAGTCTGTTATCAGGAGGACCTTCGAATACATAAGACATCCTCAGTACGAACATTCCAACGATTGTTGCCTTGCAATATTCAATACATACCCTCGTGCAGACACAAGCCCCTAGGACGTCAAGGCAGCAATATCAGACACAATATTTGGACCACACGCACACACTTGTCTTGTATTTCGGGTCATAATACAAGACGATCTGCCTGTACATTATGCGTCCGTCTCATGGTACAAATGAGCCATATATCCTACATCTCTACACCAAGGGGCGCGAGTGCCGGGATACGAGGACGGAGGAGGGACTTGAGGAGTGAGTACGAGCGGCCGTAGTCCTGGGGTACTTGATTTGCGGCGACTGCTTCGATCTTTCGATGCAGACTATTCCTAAAGACAGGGCCTCTCGCGGCACCTGTAACGACTTTCCACGCGAACAATGAGAACGCGCAACCTAATACCGACAAGGATGGGTGTTTCGATGCGTCGGGCAGTGGGGCACGACATCGGGAGGGCATCGACACGCCATAGAGTCGGGAGTCCTGGGGTAATTGATTTGGAAACGGAAGTGTTGTACGCGACACTAGCCAGACTCCTCTGCGAGTCGGCTCTAGTCGACGTGACCACTTCGGCCAGACACTACAGCGACTTGTGAGTCAAGCTGTTTCCTGGCGACTTCTTGCTAGCAATCACAATCGATTGATTCGATCATGCTTGTCGTAGCTCTCGACTCCGCCACCGTGGACCGATGTCGGAGTTGACCTCCTAGGACAAAGCGACTGAGATGGTGACTGCAGTCGGGTCATTCTCGGAGGCCATCGTGCTGCTCAGCGATGCACATTGGCGACTACAATGAATGGTTGAGTGCCAGAAGCAGAGTCCAATGATACCAGAACTCGACGCACCTTCAGTTTCTCTGACATGACGGCCATCAACTGGAGTCACTAGAGCCTGGCTGAGAGGGGAGCACGTAGGATCCTATGCTTGATGATCGCACCACGTGCCGAAGCAGGGGGCAATGGCGAAGATCCTTGACCACACGTCGGCGGAGCGGGGAGCCTACTAATGAAAGTGGCCCCCAACAGCGATCAACGCCGAATATATGGATGTCCTGGGGTATTTGATTTTGAACACAGAAGCGCAACACTGTCGTCGTGGACAACAAGTCGCTGCTTCACCTGCTGACTATAGACGACTTAGCTCGCATACTTCCTACGAGATATGCAACTCACGCTCTACAGCCCAGAGTGTCCGGCATGCCCAACAGCTACCACGGTTGTCGTCGTGTCCCCTTGCTGTTCCACAACCCACGGTCAGTTTCGCCCAGGAGACATCGCGCATACAACGCACCCTTACGGCATCACTGCGAGCGCAGCGAGGACAGCGCAAGCCTAGTGCGTGAATAAAACAGTAACCGGCAAGGAGAGACGAACTCAAGAACGCGCTTATATACGTTTCCTGATTTAGCTGTATTTGGTACGGTACCCGACGCGCTGGGCGCTTAGCGTCTCGTCGCGCAGTAAGTAGGCTGGCGCTCGTTGTGCGGCTCGTCCAGCACGGTCATGTCCTCTACCGCACTCAACGAACCTATCGCAGATAGGGAGTCAATCCACAAGTCGTGCAGGTCGCTCGAAGCCGTCGTCAACGTGCTCAATGACTACTGTGAGGCCGCAAATGCGATCCTAACTCTGCAGCGGAAGCTCGTCAAGGCCTTGCGAGATGCGGCGGCGGCGAAGTGTGTGCCTGAGATACCAGGTACGGGAACCAAGCAACGAGACGTTAAATCGCTGAATGGTGCCCTAGCGAACGCGCTGAACGTGAGCGCGACCATCTTCGACACGCTCTGCGAAGTGGACGCAAAGTTCGTCAAGCTCGCCGACAAGGAGTGCGACGCGGTCAGTGCGGAGGTCAAGAAATGGTTCAAGAAGCTCGCTGTGAGTGCTCTGCATGTATGCGCCAAAGTGCTGGCCTTACGGCGGTCCGTCAGAAAGAAGAGCGTGCGTACGACGACCGCCTCGCCAACGCCAACGCCAAGCTCAAGCAAGCCGGGCAACTGTACGAGAAGAAGGCCAAGAAGAACCCGCAGGACGCGGCCGACGAGCATGCGCGTTACATGAACATCCTGACCACTCTGGGCCCCGAGATCAACCAGGAGAAGTAGTCAGTACCTCTGTCATTCGCACTTGTTACCGTCACTCACCCCCGGTCAGCAATCACTCGCTTATGGTGACGCGTAGGCATCATTCGACGATACACAGCTTGGCCGCCAGTCTCTCTCGCGTGGCGGACGCAGAATGGCTTCGTTCCTGCGAGGGCGTGCGACGCTCTGCTCCTACCATCGGACAGCTCGGCGAATGGCGCGTCTACTGCGAGGGTGGATGGTCAGGCCCGCTGCCTGCAGACCTACCGAACGGCGAGGCTCCTGATCGTCCCGACCGCTCTGTGACGCCGATTGCCCAAGGACGCGCCGTGACACCGAGCATGGAAAAGTCGCCGCAAGGTCCCAGTACTCCGATGTTGGAGAAGCCTGCGCCCGAATATTCATCGCGTCGTCCGAGCGAGCAGGAGACAGATGCATCTTCACGAGCCGTCACGCCGTCGCACGACTCGTCACCCGCTCCGCCGCAGTACCACCCTGCGAAGACGATAGCTGATGACTCTGTCAGGTCCCTGGCATCTCTGTCGTCCTTCCCCTCACCGCCTACACATTTCCCTATGCCACCTCTTGCGAAGGCCGAGGCTAGCTCTCCGGTGAAGGAGACGAGGCCCGAGTCCCCTCGCGGACCACGTACACCATCTGAAATTCTCTTCCAGCGCAGGACAGAGTCACCTATCCCGCTCGCGCCGTCCGAGACATCACGCCCCCTACCATCCCCCGCCGCTCCACGCGCCGAACCTGCTGCCATTGCTACATCGGTTCCTGTTGAGACAAATGGCAAGGCCGTCGACGGGAACGCTACGCAGCAGGGATCAGATTCGCAGCACTCGATCGCGTCGGAGAGTCGAGATTTGCACGATCGGCGTGAGGCAAAGACCCCGTCCCCAGTGCTTACGCGCGCTTCGAGCAAGAAGATCAAGTTTGAGAGTGCAGCAGCTTCATCAGGTCCGACTAGTTCGATCGGTGGATCTTCGCAAGGCGGCGACCATGTTGACGACGGTGAATTCGGCGCCCTCAGACCTAGGGAAGAAAAGCGGCCGCGACAAGGTGGATGCGCTGGTACTCAGACGAGTTATGGTACGAGCCTAACTAGACCGATAGGTGGCAGGCGGCGTGGGCGTGTGAGCGTGGCGTGGGGGCGGGGCGGGGATCGTCGCACGGCGGGCGTGGGGGTTTTACGTGCGAGCGCAGGGATTGGCTGAGGGCAAAACGCAACTGGCGCAGCAAGTCCAAAACACGTCCTTTTTTTGGGCATAGTTTCGCCTCCCCGCAGGGAGCTCATCAATTATGGTGTGCTGAATTTTTTCGTAGATCACGCAAACGGGCCCCAGTATGTACATCGGTGCTAACGAAAAAAGCGTCCCCCCTCTCTGCCGTCACTCGCGGCGACGGCTGGTCCCTCCCCTCCATCTCAATGGCAGTCGGCGGCCTGGGAACACACAGCAAGGCGAGTACCGTACCAGGTGAGTGCCCGTGCAAGGTCGTCGCGGCCGCCTGAGGCTGTACGCCCTTGGAGCAGCTGCGGTCAGTCGCTGTCGCACAGTAGCTACGTATCGAATATATCTCGTCACCGCTGTGCGATGACCGTGGGCTGGCTGTTCAGGTTGTCAATAATGGAGCCCTGAACATTGACAAAGTTGCACTCACCGTATCGGCAGATAACGTGCATCGCCATTCGCACCACACAGCGCGAACGTCGTGGAAGGCAATCTGCCACGCGCTGTCCCTCATAGCCCCGTCCTTGTCAGGACGGGCTCGCCGTTGTCAGTGACCGACAGAGCAGGCACGAAGAGGCTGACTCACGCTGAATGGTGATCCATCATCCTGCGCATCCCGGTAACGGACTGCGCACGACGCTTCGAGGATGTGCAGCACAGTCGGGCTGGAATCGGGGGACTTGGCACAGATAGTGCTCTTTGAAGATGTGGATTCACGGGTCCGGTGGAAGGCCTTCTTGATGCTTGACATGGGTATCGATGGAGCGAGCAGAAAGTGGGTATGGACGGGCCGGCGCTGAGCCTTGTGTCGCTCGCCGGACGTCGTTATGTCCGTACCACGCTCGACCTTGATGGTCGGGCCATAACGTTTGACACGGAGCCCCGCGAATGAAGCGGATAGCAGAGGTGCGGACCAGGTCTGTGGCGCAACGCCACGTCGGCCATGAGCCATGAGCATCAGTACTGGTCTTGGGTCGACGACGTGCCCGAGACGTCGCTCGCCGGACGTCGATCTGTATATACATCGCCGTTCCGGGTACCGTGAAGGGCGCATGCGAACGTGTATGGGGCTGGCGAAGGGTCTTCTCCAAAGTTGGTACGTCGCCTGTGTGTCTCGGCAGGCGCGTCATTATAGATTGTGACACACTATATTCGCATGAGTACTTACGAGAGGATGGCCATGAGCACTTGAGTGTACCCTCAAAGGTACGAAGGACTTGTTGCCTTGACATACTCACCACGTGTCTCATGCTCGTTGTGTGTCGATCCATGTAGACGGTATGTCGGACGCTGTCGCCCACTCGCGGGTTGGCTGCATGATGGTGTCTATCAGGTAGCCAGAGTACTGGCAGCGCTACCGCGCTGCTCCTTGGCGATCCGAGTCGACGCATGAATGAGTAGACGTGGACAGCAGACGCTGTCCAGTGTAGTAGTCAGTCGGTGTCAATACACGTTGATACAGTCATCTACGCACCATGACGGGCACCCCGCTCGCGGGAAGACGATCCATATATATATTGCCATGCACGGTTGACTCAGGCCGGGCATCGTCGCGGAGGAACATAGGACAGACCGCGCCGAAAGACCTATCCGTTGCATGCTGGTATCAGCAGAGGAAGACCAACACGAAAACACATTGCCCACCTCGTTCCATCATCCTCACAGGCAGTAACACCTCACGAATGAATGAAAGGGGCCCGGAATAGCTTGTTGCCCTTCGGTTGGTCCTTCTAGTGGATGCAATGTGATGTGCATGAGCACCGCTCAACCTCGGACTCGGAGATGTCTGTGCGACGTGCTCGCACCGTGATATAATCGTTCATTCATCCGCTCGTAACTTACGCAGCCATATACATGTTCCCGGAGTCACCCACCGTACCAGTCATGTTTGAGAATGAACACAGAGTGCCGCAATACAGAAGATCACTCGCCCCCGACAGATACTCGGTGTACTATTGGGGCACAGACTCGCTAAGCTTACCTCAAAGGGCATTCGGCGTCGACGCCGGGAACCAGCAACCTTCGCTACCGACAGAGCGTACACGTCTCTGATCACATCACATTTATAATGCATGCCTATCAGTCGAGTCGAACGAATGTAACTGAGTGCGGAGTGGTCAGTACACTCGGAATCAAGCCGCGGCAAGGCACCTACTTTAGTGTAAATATGACACACGATACTCCCTGACTCGACGTGGCGGATGCTCATCTATCCATAACCGGTCAATGATCAATGTCTTTGGACGGTTCGCACACGTGCGGCCAACGTACCTGTCATAGCCAGCTTGTCACGCAGCTTGTCCACTCGGCAGACAGAATGCTTCGGTCAATTTGACGGCGACGGGTCCATGGGTCAACTGCGCATTTGCACGCATGCAACGACTCGACTGAGCCGCGTGCTCATGCCCCGGCACATGTCTGTCTCTGTCAGTACGTCTCACGCAGACAAGCTTTAAAGCAACCAACCCCACTGGCAGAGACGCAGCATGAGTCTACGCACGTCATGAGATTCCGAATCTGATGCATACCGTGCCGACAATATTGGTGCAGACTTACCATATGGTCATGCGTAGGGCCAGTCCCACTGGCAATCGAGTCAATGTCCTGTCTTCAAAGCTTCACAGCGCCAACGAACGTGAGGCCTGCAGTACTGCTGAGTATTACACCGATCGAGCAACTCGGCGGAGTGACAGTACTCACTTACTGGTATATGGTGCACGTCGCGCGCGTGCGCTTCATTGAAGCTTGACTCAGGCCGTAGTAGCTGCTCTCCAGGTTTCATGGACAGTTAGGGTTCATCGCGCAGGGACACAGATACGTACACAAACCTACTTGTATTGAGCCACCAGGATTGGGCCGACTTGGAGTTGAGCCTGACTTGTGCACAGCTTGAGACTATAAGTCACTCGGAGCATCCTGCCAACGCACGACCATTTGAACGGTGAGCGTCTGATGTTCTATATTGGGAAGACGGTACTTACTTAAAGCGGCTCGTACGAGCCCTCGGGCTCGCCGTGACTAGCACATTTGACGTGAGCTCGCAGCCTCTGCGGTTGGAAAAGAAAGATTCAAAGAGACAGTGAGTATGAATGTGTACACGAGTAAGGAATATACTCACTAGATGCACGTTCGTCCTCAATGTTCGTGGCAGCGGTGGACCAGAGATCAGGATTCGAGAGTGAAGTTGGTGAGCCCCGAGCGAATGGTCAAGCTTCAAGGCGGAGGATGTGTGTGCGCCGAATCTAGGCAGCCGACTCGGAGGTGCACGCTAGCATAGTGTGGGCATCGGGAGTGGTACGTCCTGCAATTCTACCCAGCCTATATATTCCCCGCCGTGTTCGGCTCCAGCATACATAATGCCAGACTTGTGTCAGAACAGCCTTGATAGCACATGTCCACATTCGCCTCGATCCTCGCCTCAAGATGGTGCCACAAATCCACGTCAACGCCACCAGAGGTTTCTTCGGATGCTAAGTGCT